>NC_077227.1:5347483-5349983 GCF_027887165.1 Monodelphis domestica | reverse complement strand
GAAGCGAGTGTCCTTCATCGAGCACTGGCAGGAGCCTGGACCATGGGAGGGCGATGGGGAGGAGGAGGAGGGATGCTTTTAGAGAAATGCCGAAAAGCCATGGCCACAGATCTGTAGAGTTCTGTTATCCGAAGGCACTGCAGCTTCCTTTAATGGGGGGGGGGGGGGAAGGGATAAAGAACAAGCATGTCTTGAGCTCCTACCATGGGCCAGGCACTTTACAACACCCTAATTCGTTTTAAGCCTTTCCCTTCTGTCTTAGAATTGCTGCTAAGCACCACCAGTTCCAAAATGGTAGAAGGGCCTAGGCGCCTGGGTTAAGTGGCGTGCCCAGGCCTGGCTCCCCCGTCACGAAGCCCCTAGCTGTCCTCAGCCACTCTCCAAGCCCAGGCTTCTTTCGCTGGGCTCCATGACTCTCTCCTAATAGTTCGCTAACTGTGTCAGCATCATGGCTACCCTCTGTAAGCCTGCGTATTGTCTTGGTGCCTTTAAAAAGGCTTCCCAGACCCCCAAAGAGGGGAAGACTTCCTCCTGCTTAAATGAGCAAATTCAAGGTAGGACAACGTGCCTGGTGGATTATAAACCTACAAAGAGAGCCCGGTTGGCTGTGTGCCAACAAGGAAGATTCCCCGGACACCTGGAACTAAACTAATCCCTCCATGCACCAAGGCCCACTGCCTGGTGCTCCTCCAGGAAGAGATGGAGCTCCTCCAGCCAGGATCCCTGATGCTCTGGATCTTCTGGAGGCAGAGGAGGGACAGAGCCTTCCACCACAGAACCAGGGTGGAGACTCCCAGATTCCTGGGTTTGGAACCTCTGAGGCACTTCCTGGAGAGTGTCATGTGCTAGCTGCCCACGCTCATGTCCGTCTGTCCTAGGAGATGAGCTGCGCATCCTGAGAGCAGGCTGAACGCCCACCTGCCCCCATACCCAGCACATGATCAATGCCCCCTATTTGTGGGATGAGTGGAAAACAAAGGGGAGAGTCAGAATCATGCTTGAGCATTTCACTGATTCAGATTCAAGCATTTGCTGAGGACCTACTATGTGCTGAGCACTCCACAGTCATTAGACATTAATTAGCACAATCCTGACAAGCAAGCGGGATTCCAAAATTTTACTCAAGAAGCCTTATTTGAACTCGGAACACATTTTCCTAAGGAAACAACATTGGAATGGAGACTAAGTTCCCAAGACGGCCCTCCCAAGCTCAGAGGACTCACCAAGTCCCTTGTCGAAGGGCCTGAGTTCTGGATCTGGGAGCAGAGAGGAGAGTCATAGGAGGTGCTTCCTTCCCGTTTCCTGAGTCAAGGGGCAGCAACACAGTAAAGTGGGCTGTTTGCCTTTGGCCTCCTCCACCTGCCTTGTTTGCGGTGCTTCTTCCATACCCTCGAGTCCCTCTCGCCAGGCTACCCAAGCTCCCATACAGAAAAAGGAGTCGAGCACTTAGACCTAGTGAGACCCCAGCTTCATGTCGACGTTCTGTGTTGTTGTCCAGTCGTTTCCATCGTGTCCAACCCCTTTGGGGGTTCTCTTGGCAGAGATATGGAAGTGGTTTGCCATGTCCTTCTCCAGCTCATTTTGCAGGTGAGGAAACGGAGGTAAACAGGGTTAAATGACTTGCCCAGGGTCACACATCTAGTAAGGGAACTGGTTTGAGCTCACATAGACGTGTGTTCCTGATTCTGAGTCCCAAACCCTCTCCATCATGCCCCAGGACTTGCTCCATGTGATATGGAGTACAAATATTTCCTCAGATGTCCTAGTCATGCCGTTCAAGTCCCCCAAGTCTAGTGAGTAGTTTATGAAAAAGCTTCTTGTTTCAGGGGATAAAGGGCTGAACTTGGAACGAGAAAGACATTGGTTCAAAGCCCATATTTGACCCTTTGTTAACTGTGTGACCAGGACACGCGAGAACCTCGGGGATTCCCTGGCCAGTCCCCAGGGCTTATCTACCATAGCGCAGAAAGGCAGGATTGGCATGCATTGAGAAAGCTCCCACTCAGGATCTGCCCAGCCTGAGGAAATCACTGTCTCCTGACATTCACCTCCACAAGGAGAGTCACTCAGACCCCTGGGGTCATTCATCTGCCTGCAGGCACTTTGCAGATTAGCCCAAAACACTGACTAAAGTAGCCCACGTACCATCGGCCCCACCCAAAGCTATGGGAGATCGGTCAACACTGCAGTATTCCTGACCTGGACAGTTGAGGCAAAAGGGAGAAGGCAGCTTCCTATTCCACAAACTAGGCAGTCATGAACGGCCAACCGATAGAACGGATCAATCCAGTTAGTGAAGCAAATGCAAAGGACAGTCTGATTTGGCCAGAGATGGAGAGACAGAACAGACAGATGAGGAGGTCGTGAGGACTTGGGAAGGCCATGTGGCCAGAATGGGAACCTGGGCTCCTTGGCTTCCCAGCCACAGTCTTCCCCACAGAGCTGCTCTTGTCCTGTCAATGGATTTCACATTTTGACAGGTAATAAGAAACCACGACTT
>NC_077227.1:5013540-5033540 GCF_027887165.1 Monodelphis domestica | reverse complement strand
GCACGACCAGCCTCTCACCAGTAGCCAGGAGGATGGGAATGTTAAAATGGGTCGGACTGTTCTGGTGGAGGGGGAGGCCGCCCACGTTCTGAGGAGGACCCATTTTGCCAGCAGACCTGGACAGGATGGATGGGGGGGGGGGGGGGGGGGGGGAAGGTCAGCCTGTCTTCTAGCCTACAAGACTTGGTCTCTGACAGCAAAGATTCTCATCGTTTTGGTGGGTCGTGGACCCCTTGGATGCCCCCTTCCCAGACCCGGTGTGGTAAACGCACAAGACCAAGTGCGGAGGATTCTAGAGGAAGCCAGTTATATGGGAAGAATCGGAGGCAAATAGGAAAAGGTTTCTTGAAATTACCTGAGCTAAGAGCTGCCTTAGAGCTCTTCTCGTTTTTCGCTCGCTCCAGGAAGACACTTGAGACTTACAGCTGTCCTGGTTTAAGAAAAAAGCCCGAGCCTTTGGCTGCTGGGTGATAATGCTGGTCCTTTGGCCGAGGCCGGCCTGCAGGCACCCCTGCTGGGGGGTCTGAGCCCCTCTGGGTGGTCTTTTACTGTTTCAAAGTTTTAATATGACCGTGCGCCTAGTTTTGTTTCCCACATGAATTAGTCATTAAGAAATTTAATAAAAGCCAGAAACAGCCCCATTGGTGGCTTGTGGCATTCTTTGCTCTTCTGGCCATTCATTTGGCCAGGCCTGGGGAGGGGGTGGGGGGCTCTTCAGCCGGGGCTCTCCTCTTTATGGGCCTTCAGAAACAACCTGGAGCCGGGGCCAGGCAGGGGCCACCTGGGGGGATCGCCTCTCCCCCAGGATGCTTGGCCCATCTCCGGGGAGAAAGAGGCAGAGAACACGGGCGTCGGGCTGCTCCCCCCAGCCCAGAGGGTGAGGGATGGCCCTATTGTTCCCTGAAAGGGCCCCCCCACCCAGCGCCTGACCCCAATGGATTCCTCTTGGCGCTGGTGTGAGGGCAAAACTGAGGCTGTCCGGGGCCATCAGACCTCGGGCTGGCGGGTCAGAGCACAGGAGGGCCTCCGAGGAGTGAACCTCCCCGTGCCCGGCCTTGGGAGCGCCGCTGCGATCCTTCCACTGCCGCCCCAGTGACCCGAGCCTCATCCGGGCCCCAAATGGTGCAGCACCCGGCACAGGGCTCAGGCCCAGGGAATGGACGGACCATCGGAGGCTTCTAAACGGGGACGAGGGGAGCTCGGAGAAACTCCGCGTGTGCCTGTCGGAGCGGAGGCGAGCGGAGGCGCCGCCTTCCTGCGGACCCACGTGTGCCCGGCCGCAGGCTTCCCTGTACTCCCACGTCCGGTCCGGGAAGGTCCAGAGACAAGTCAGGCAACGGTCAGCAGCCCCCGGCCTGGGCTCGCTCCCTTGGGACCACCCCCGGCCCGGGGCCTCCTCCTGTCTGCTCCTCCCTGGGCCCTTCTTCCTTCATAGGCATCCCTGGTGCTTCCAGCCCGATCCTCCCCATTCCCCTGAGGCGCGGCCCTGTGTGTGTGCCATTGCGCAGGCGCACCTGAGCCTGAAGGCGTGGAAGAGCGCTATGATTTGTAGGACAACCCAAGAAGACAAGCCGCGTTAAAGATGGCGCCCAGGGGTTCCAAGGCCCTTTCCAGGCAAGAGAAGCCTCGAGGCGTCGCCTTGGGGGTTCGCACGCCCTTTTTTGTTCCTCCGGGGCTTCTAGGTGCTTTTCCCAAGGGTGGCCGGGAGTTGGCCTTAAAGACCTCCTTGAGCTCGAGGGCGGGAATTCCAGGGGCGGAGCCTGTGGAGGGAGAGGCTGCTTCCTGCCTGGAAACGCCCTCTGGTGTGGAGGGAGGGGGCGGAGACCACCCCACCCCCACGGCCCCGGGGAAGCTGGAGCTCCCACTGTGGCCAGGGACCGGACATGGGCCCCAACAGCTGCCTGGTGACTGAAGGGGCGGCGGGGGCTCTCCTGAGGGTCTGGGAGGAGCACAAGAAGTACCTGCCGGGGCTGCCTGCTGGCTTGTGGGCCCCCAGGTGACTCCGCCTGCGGGGGGGGGGGGGGGGCAGGAAGGGGCCCGTGTATGTGTGGCGCCTCCCTCCTGAGTGGGCCTTTGGGAAGAGAAAAGGCCGGGGCCAGACCCAGGGAGAGGCCCCCGGGGCGCCGGGCTTTCTCCTACTCCCTCGGCTCTAAACCCACAGCTGAGTGCTCATGGAAAGGCCTAACGAGCTTCTGGAGCCCTTTGGGGTCATCCACGAGTAGCTGCCCCGTGCGGACAGACCGTGGCGCCGCTCCCCAGGACACCTTGAACCCTCTTCGGGTACTGAAGGAGCAGCTTCCCCCACATCCTGCGTTCTTCCCCACACTGGCCCAAACCTCTCCATCATGCAGCCACAGTGGCTTCCCCTCGCCCTCGCAGCCTCGGCAGGCACTCAGACGGCCCCCACAGCAGTCGAACACTTGCTATGTGCCAGGCGCTCTGTTCTGGCAGACCAAGACCCACGAGGAAACGTTCTAGCACAGGAGAGGAGGCGAGAGGCCGCCCGGGGGCAGGAAGGGCCGGGCCTCCCGGCACCCAGAGAGGTGGATGGCAGTGCCAGTGGCTCTGATGTCGCGCGTGGGGGCGGCTTCCCATCTCTGCCACGCCACCCCCCTGCTTCTCCGGACTGTCTCCGCTGACCATCGGGTCTGCGGCAGGATCTTCGCAGGGTCCCCGGGAAGCCGGGGCGGGGGTGCTCTCGTGCACGGCCTCTTGGCATAAGCTGGCACCGCTCGAGGGGGTGAAGGCCCTGGTCTGGGCGGCTGTGGTCCGGCCACCCAACGGCCGCCACCGTCCCGGGGAGAAGGAGGATGGAGAGGCCCCGCTCGGCTCCTCAGTGATAGGTTGCTGTTTTCTTGTGGCGGTGAAAGTGAGCCTGGAAAAGCGCTTGTGTTGTGTGGAAGGGCCCATGCAAGGTTTGCCCTCCAGCAGTTCAGTCCTGCTTCTCTTCTCATGCTGCTCCCCTTCCTTCAGCTTTGCCGGCCTCAGGCTAACACCTGGGGAGGAGACCTGCTCCCTTTCCCGCTGCACTCCCCGGCTCTGGGCCTCCAGCCTGCTGGCCACCCCTTCCACAACGTCCCTGAGACGTCCAGCCTTGGCTTCAACAGCTGCGGGGAGAGGGGGCGGCACGTCCGCCCTTGGACTAGCCCTGAATGGTTCCCGCTCTTTTCCTCGTCCTCATCACTCTTCCGGGGCCTGGGGGGCAGCCGGGTGGAGTCAAGGAGACCCGAGTTCAAAGATTACCGGGGACCCCTCCTAAGTCTGGGAGCCTGCGAAATCTCTTCTACTCTGTGCCTCAGTTTCCTCCTCTGTAAAAGGGAAATAATGATAGCCCTTCGCTCGAAGGACTGATACAAGGATGATTTGAGTGAATATCCATATTTATATCTGTCTGTCTGTCAAGATAGATAGGTAGACAGACAGACGGATAGTTAGACTGATAGAACGATAGACAGACAAATGGACAGATAGGTAGACGGACAGATAGATAGACAGACAGACAGATGGATAGATAATAGATGAACGGATAGACAGACAGACGGATGGATGAATGGATGGATGGATGGATGGGTGGGTGGGTGGATGGATGGATGGATAGACGGACAGATCTGACTGGTTCTTGTTACTTTGCCCCCCTTGCCCTCCTCCTTCTCATGATTGTGGGTGCCAGCCTGAGAAATGCCCTGTTGCTGTCACGGGGAAAGGATGGTCCAGTCTCAGGGAAGCCGTCAAGGCACTGGTCTTCGCCCCGATCACCCCTGGGCCTCTCGCATGGCATGGTACCAGGCACATAGTAGGTGTTCAGGAGGACTGCCAGGATGAGGGGGTGCTCATGTTGGCCTGAAGCCGAGCCTCCGCAGGGCAAGGATGGCACCAAGGGAATCCCCCGCTCGCAGCAGGTGAGGAAGGCCTCCGGGAAGGCCACGAGGAGGCCCCCCTCCTCCGGGAGTGCCTGGGGTCCGCCCTGCGCCTGCCCCGGGAGCCGGAGAGCTTCTTCGGGAAAGGCAGCCTGGCCACGCGGAGCGCCCCGTGCCCAGGGACGCTCGGCTCACCGACACGCTCCCATTGCTGAGTCTGCCAGCCGCGGGCGGCTGCGGCGACTTCCGTACTCTCGTCTCTCCATGGAAAACATGGGCAAACCCTCACCTTCCTGGGATGTTACTCCACCATGTTCCACCCAAATGAATGTGCCTTTTTTCCCCCAGAAATGCCCTCTCGAAGCAGCTTCATTATTGTGGAGGGAAGGAGGACGCGGCTGACAAAGACGCGCTCCGCGTCCGTTTTAATAAGCGTGTTAACTATCGCTCTCCTCCATGTCAAGTTGCTTGTACCGACATTATAAAAACAATTACAGAATTCACTTACAGTTAATTATTTGGCCCAAAACCAACCCATCTCAAATTAAGTGAGACAAAACCCAGCAAGTACGAGGCACGTGCCGGCGCTTTCTCCCTTTTTGCCACGATTTCTCCTGGAAGCTGCCGCCGTCTTGGGCCACATTCCGGATTCTCCAGGCCCACCCGATGGCGGGGCCTCGGCACGTCCTCTCGGGACCTTCGCCGTGCAGAGGCCTCTTTCCCGGGTCGGCCCCAGCCCGGCGCCCCCAAGGCCCGTTCCTGGGGGACGTCGGGAGGGAGGAAGCTCGGCTGACCGCGGGGTCCTTGCTGAGGGGGAGGTGCGGGTGGCGCTGGCGTGCGCCAGGGGCCCCTCCTGGGATGGCTGGGGCTCTGGGCCCCGTTCCTGCTCCTTTCCTCTTGCTGGAGAGATACCAGAGACCCAAACCCAGAGGCTTACCTTTGCCGAAAGAGAACTCGCCCGGCTGCGCCCATTTAGCGCAGGCCTCCGGGAGAGGCCGCGGCGACGCTTCCCAGGGCCTGCCTTGGCCCAGGCCCCTCTCCAGCCTCCGTGCCCAAGCCGAGCGGGCATCATGGCCCGCCCCCCGGCCAGTCACCGCACTGGCACAGAATGGGTGTCGGGGCCTTAGCGAGAACAACGAGGGCTTCGCGGTTCCTTCCTCCGCCCGCCCTTCTCTAATGGCACCTTGCGAGGCCCGTTTGGAATCGGAGCCCGGGTTCGAATCCTCCTGGCACCACAGCCAGCCTCGGTTCCCCCCGACAAGTGGGAATAAGGAACCCTTTTGTGGTAAATGCTTCCGAGCCGACGCACGGAGCAGCCGCCTCACGGCGCGCTTCTGGCTTCCGCCAGTCCCTGAGCTGGGCGTCTCCGGTGTAAGCGTGTGGCCCTCCTGGCGATGGAGGGTGTTTGCCGACTTGGCGTCCGTTTGTCTGGCTTCCTAGAGCGTCTGCTCCACTCTGGAGGACAGAATGACCCAGAACATCTGTATTCCCGGCCGGAACGGCAAAGGCTGCGCCGAGGGGCTCCCGGGGGGCAGCCGTCGTGATGCTCCCCGTTTGAAGGAGAACAAAACGGAAGCCTTTGCCTTGGGACGCAGCTCCGAAGGGTCGGCGTGAGGATTGGAACTCGGCTCCCGTGCTGTGCGTCCTGGCGGCCCGTCCCGCTCTGGCTCGCCGGTGCCCTCCGCGCAGCTGCAGGAGTGAAGCCGTGGTTGTGGCCGCACGTTCTTCACTCGCTGATTGGCGCGTCGAGCGGGTCCAGCCTGCCCCGGGCCTCGCCGGACCGCGGCACGTCCCCGGCAGTTTGGGCAGACCCCGACGCGGATGTGCAGAGCTTCTCCAGGAGAGGCCCGAGAGGCCCGGGCGAAGCCTCCTCCCGGGCGCCCCTCCCGGGCTGTTCCCTGGCTCAGAAATGCGCGTGTGCACGTGAGTGTGCGCGTGTGCACGAGTCTGTGAGTGTGTGCACGAGTGTGTGTGAGTGTGCGCGCGTGTGCACGAGTGTGTGCGCGTGACCTTCCAAAGCCCCCAAAGGGACTCCCTCGGCCTGCTGTGGCGGCACCCCCGCCCGGGCCAGCTTCCGCTGTGGCCGTGACCGCGGGCCGTGCGTGATGCCGAGGGCGCAGAGGCCCCGGCGGGAGGAGTGAGCACAGCCCGGGCTCGCCGGGGGCCCGCTGCCCCCTGGGGTGCTCTAGCAGGGCCGGCGCTGGAGAGGAGGACGGCCACGGTGGGATTGGGGGCGGCCCCCGGGCTAGCGAGGGCCGCTTCCTCCCGGCGTTGAGCCGAGCGAAGCTCTTGGCGCCCCGTTCAGAGACCTTAAGCGAGTCCTTTCCTCCCTCTTGGTCTCGGGCCGCCTCTTCCTCCTTGTGTGGCCCAGGCAGGCCCTCAGGGACTCGCTGGCTGTTCATCTGTCCGATGAAGGAGCCCCCGCGGCCCCCGCTTCTAGCCTGTGGACCGCCGCCATCTCCTGGGGCTCCGCGGCTGCGCCTTAGGGCTGGCTCCACCGTAATTCCGTGGGATTCGAACCCTCGCCCTGAAGCCCTCCGGCCGGCCCACTTTGTTCCCTAAGATGGGGCTCCTCGCAGGCCCTGGAAGAAATTATCTTCCAAGAAAGAAAGCTCGGCTGATTGAAGTACAATGAATTCCACATTTCCGTGTCACCCCCAATTAAGCAGAGGGGCTCCCCCGGTGCCATCTGCGGTGGGGGGCCCCCGGCCTCCCCTCTGGAACCTGCGCCGAGGCTCCCCAGTGCTCCTGCGCGGCTCGGATTCTTGGTCTGATCCTGGCTCTGCCGCAGCCGGGGCGCCATTGACGTGCTCTCAGTACATTTTTTTTGGGTTTTGTGGCGGCCGTGAGAACCCCTCCCCCCCAGGCTCTGGTTTCAACAGGGCCCCGGCGCAGCCCTCTCAAGTGCCCGCCTCGTTTCCTGGCGTGTTTTCTGGGGGACGGACAGACGGCCAGCCTGCTCTGGAGAGACAAGGAATCAGTCACTTCAAATCGCCCAAGAGCCGAGGAACGGACCGGCTCGGGCCGCCCAGCCGCGGCCTCAGTGGTCCCCTGGCTCCAGGGAGCCCCTCGGGCCTGCCGGACGTCCAGGCCCCTCTTCAGGCCCCTCATCTGAAGGTGAGAAGCCCCCCCCCCCCCCCCCCCGGCCCCTCTAGGCTCTTCCTGGGGAATTTTAGGAATTGTTTTGTGGACGGGCGGAAGAACTCCTGGAGCCGGAAGCCCTCCTCCCGCGCGATTCATGGCCGGCCAGCGGGTCAGCCGCCTGCCTGCGGCCAGGAGGGGCTCCGATGGGCTCTGGTGGGCATGCGCTTCGGGGCGCTTCCCTGCGGCCCCCAGCACACTCCCATCGCTCTCGGGGTCACGCCTGTGGCGGAAGCTCAGAAGCCAGGGTGGCAGCGACCCTGACGGAGGCCCGACATCTCCCCGAGGCGCTCCGACAGGAACCGGCGCCTGCACGCTTACGATCGGCCGGCGTCCTCACTAGCTGTAGAGAAGAGCCTTGGCCCAGAGGCGCTCGCGATGTCCAGGGAGGCTGTGGCCGAAGGCTCGGCTCCCTGGGTAGGTCAGGCCTTCCCTGGGACAGCATGTCGAGGTAGTGAGGCCTGGGACGTAGAGAGCAAATGCCAGCCTCAGACGGCAGGGAGGCCCCAAGGGGACTCTTTTCTCGCACCCCAACTCGCTCTGCAGCCCTGGGCGAGTCGTTCCAGCGTTGGAGGTCGATGGCACGAGTGCGAATGTTCCCACTGGACAAGCAAGGAACCAAAGGTTCAAGAAGGCCCGTCCCCAGCTCATAGGTGCCTGAGGCAGAATCTGGGTCAGACCTGCCTCCTATTCAGTAATGCTTTGATGCTATTTCCATTATGTCCTTACCATGCTCAGGACGTCCACACACTCGGGGTGCTTTCTTTGTGTGGGGATTCCTGGACCGGGTCAGCACGACAGCAGACCAATGAGTGCTGGAGCCGCGGGGAGACTCATCGTTTGGAGCAGATGCTTCCTCAGACATTGTGGAGTCCAACCCCTCGCTGTGCACGTGGGGAAACTGAGATCCAGAGAGTTTTAATGACTCCGGAATGCTTCCCTCGATGAGACGAGCCGACGGACTGAAGAAGCCCCGGCAAGCATCAGACCCGAAACACTGGCGAGGCCGTCCCCAGGCCCGACTTTCCTTCCAGAATTACTGGCGACCACGGAGGCGAAGCGCCTGGCGGAAGCTCAGAAGCCATGGTGGCAGCGACCCTGACGGAGGCCCGACGTCTCCCCGAGGCGCTCCGACAGGAATCGGCACCTGCACGCTTACGATCGACCACGGAGGTGAAGCGGGAGCGCCTCCGCTCGCCAGGAGAAGCCCCTTCCGCAGGATACTCGTCCAAGCCGACGAGAGCCTCCTCTGGGTGCCACAGGGATCTGCCCGGGGTAGAAGGGCTCGTCCTGCCTTGGCCTTGCTAACATCAAGGTGAGCCCATGACACACAGAAGGCTTCATATTTAGAGTGTTGTTTACATGTTATGTATGGTGTGTTGACATGTATGTTATTGTTTACACATTATATGTAACGTCAACTTTTGTGTTCTTGTTTACGTTATATATGTCTTGACGTTTACGTTATTAGTCCCGTGTTTTACACATCGTAATGTTTACATTATTGTTTACATGTTCTATACAAAACCTTAATATTTACTTATTTTGTTTGCACATTATATTAATGTATTAACCTTTAGTTATTATTTACAGTTATAGCTGATGTCTCAGTATTTGTTATTTACATGTTGTATGTCTTCATGTTTACATTATTATTTACACCTATGATGGATTAAAATTTCGTTATCTTTATCGTTGCGTGTGTCTTAATATCTGTGTGATTGTTTACATGTTCTGTAGAATGCATGGATGTTTACATGGTTGTTTACACATCATTCACAGTGTCTTCATATTCACGGCGTCTCATGGGCCTGCCATTTTGGCTCCCAGCTCCATGGGCTCAGCTTGACAGGGTGAAGGCCCCGAGAGATGCCTCACCCCAAGTCTTGTTTGCAATTTAGATAGAGGCGCAAGGGAGACCGAGGTGAAGGGGCGTGTGCCGTTCTTCCGGGGAAGCCATCTCCAAACAACTTAAAAGCATTTCCTTTCTCCATCTAAAGCAACAAATAGAGTCCAGAAGGACAAAGAAGACCGAGGTGCGCCGTGTCCGGAGCAGCGCAGCGCGCCGTTGGAGGATCGGCTTCCCCCGGTGCCCCTCGCCATCGCTCGGCCGTCCCTGCGGAGCCACGACGTCTCTCCTTCTCTCCCAGCAGCCCGCCGCCGTGGGAAGGCTGGTGCTTGTGGCGGCTGTTGGGTTGTTTTTCCTGGAGGTCTAGGAAGCCGGTGTCCTTTTCATAAGGTGTTCTTGCCGGTGGCCTGGGGGACTGAAGTCATTGTACTTGGGAGAAAATCACATGCCGTTGTATTTAAATTCAGAGCCCAGACATGCCTTTAAAAACGCATAAAATGCACGCGGAATGTCATCCTGAAGCTTTATTACTGGTGTGCGCGTGTCTTCTCACTCTGAGACTGGGAGCAGCAGCGAGATAAAAATTATTGGATCAATTGCCTGCTTTGAGGCGCTGTTGTCTTTATTCTACTTTATGGGGAACCTCCTTCCAGGCAATGAACATGGGCAGCCCTCGTGCCTTACAAAAGAGAAATGAATAAGAAACCTCCCTTGGACGGTTCTGGGGCGTCGGGCGTCTGTGAGCGACCTCGGGAGCGCCAGGAGAAGCCCCTTCCGCAGGCTACTCGCACGGCATTCGTGCCCGGCAGACAGAGGGCTGCGTGGGCAGAAGGAGCCGAATGGAGAACGCAGAGGGCTTCCTTCATCCCAGGGTGCAGCTTCTTTCCTCAGAGAAAGGGAGGAAAGTTCCGTGATCTCCAGGGCAGAAAAGCAGGCTGCGAGGCCCATTGCCAACCCTGAGCCCCGGCTTTGGAACTGAAGCTCCGATCGGTGAACTCGACCTCCTCCCGGCCAGAGTGGGGCTCGGGTCAGTGTCTCGGCCCGCATCCTGGTTGGGCAGCTGCCCTTTGCCCTCTCTGGCCGGTATGTGGGCCTGGAAGCCTGGGCCGGGCCGGGCGTGATCACCCTTCGTGGGCTTCCCGTGTCCCTCTGCGCCAAGCCCATTTCTGCCCAGCTTCTGGGCCCCGATCGGCCCTCCTGAGAAGGCTTTGCGGTGTCTTGGCTTGCTGCACGGTGCTGAGTCCCCTCTGGACCGCCCGCACCGGGCGTGAAGGACCCCTTTGTCCAGCCCTGCGCGTTGCTCTGCCCGTGGCCTCGCTCTCCTGACGCCGGGACTCATTCCTGCGAGGGTCGACTGCAGACAGCACAAGTATTCGAGGATGGGGCGCTGGACGGGCTCCCCTCCGACCACTTCTCTCCAGCCAGCCCTGGGGGTGGGAAAGATCGAAATCGGCATCAGGCTCTGCTCCAGTGAGGACACCCCAACACGTCGGGGATCCCCGGCGGCTCCCTAACACCAGCTTGCCCTCTGATGGGTTGTGGCATCCAGAGGCCGAGTGGTGGCGGGGGCGGCATCGCGGAAAACCAGTCTGGGCCGAACCCCAAGTCGTGCTGGCCCGAAGGGAAAGATGGACTTTAGAAAGGCAGGAAGCGCCCTCCGCCTCCAGGGACGGCGAGGGCTTGAAGGGTGGCGTTGGGGTTAGCGAAAGGAAGGGAACATTCGGACAGAGGGAGGGCAAGAAGTGGCCTGTGAGCCCGAGCGCCTCGTCCCAGGGGGAGCCCCGTCTGAGACGTTCCTGCACGCCGGGCTGGGAAGGGTCACGTGGGCTCCGTCCGTCGTCCAAGAGTCCGCCACCGCATGCCTTCGAGACGGGCTCCTGGAAGACCTGAGGGCCCCCCCCACCCCCACCCCCACCCCCACACAAACTCTGATTTCAGGGACCGTTTTCAGTCTCTCTTTTAGCAGCGGATGCGTCTAGCTTTAGTGCCAAGCCTCGAGGGGGGGGAAGAGGCGGGTTTACGCATGTTTTTGTAAATACAGTAAGTGGACAATAAAGTGTAATGAAAATAGCTGATTCTTCAGGTAGCCCCTAGCAGCAGTTGGAGCACGGCCTGCTTTGGTGTGAAGGCGAAGGCGGTGTTCAGCTGCTCACCAGCTAAATTCAGCAAACATTCATTAAGCCCCTATTATCTCGCCAGTGTCAGAAGACTCTCAAGAATGGGCTGAGCCGGCCCACCCTTCCCGGCCGCCAGAGACATTTAATGTCCAGCATCGCGAAAGAGGCGTCGCTTTGGGTGACCGTCCGAGAGACCTGTGGCTGTGGGGAGCCCTTCCCCACCCCAACACGCAGATGCCAGGAGAGACTTGTGAAGAAGCAGGGTCACCCCTGGTGCCCCGGCCTTCATCCTCCCAAGGGGGCCGCCCCCTGGTGCCCCGGCCTTCATCCTCCCAAGGGGGCCGCCCCCTGGTGCCCCGGCCTTCATCCTCCCAAGGGGGCCGCCCCCTGGTGCCCCGGCCTTCATCCTCCCAAGGGGGCCGCCCCCTGGTGCCCCGGCCTTCATCCTTCCAAGGGGGCCGCCCCCTGGTGCCCCGGCCTTCATCCTCCCAAGGGGGCCGCCCCCTGGTGCCCCGGCCTTCATCCTTCCAAGGGGGCCGCCCCCTGGTGCCCCGGCCTTCATCCTTCCAAGGGGGCCGCCCCCTGGTGCCCTGGCCTTCATCCTCCCAAGGAGGCTGCCCCCTGGTGCCCCGGCCTTCATCCTTCCAAGGAGGCCGCCTCCAGGGTGCCCCGGCCTTCATCCTTCCAAGGAGGCCGCCTCCAGGGTGCCCCGGCCTTCATCCTCCCAAGGGGGCCGCCCCCTGGTGCCCCGGCCTTCATCCTCCCAAGGGGGCCACCTCCTGGTGCCCCGGCCTTCATCCTCCCAAGGGGGCCGCCCCCTGGTGCCCCGGCCTTCATCCTTCCAAGGGGGCCGCCCCCTGGTGCCCCGGCCTTCATCCTCCCAAGGGGGCCGCCCCCTGGTGCCCCGGCCTTCATCCTCCCAAGGGGGCCGCCCCCTGGTGCCCCGGCCTTCATCCTTCCAAGGGGGCCGCCCCCTGGTACCCCGGCCTTCATCCTTCCAAGGGGGCCGCCCCCTGGTGCCCCGGCCTTCATCCTCCCAAGGGGGCTGCCTCCAGGGTACCTGAGAGTGACATGAGTCATGCAAGGGTGCACCCAGAACATCGGGTGACCCATAGGACTTCTGCTCTCCACAGAGCTGGATCCCCCATTTGGCCACCCATTTCTTGTCTTCGTCGCTGGGCGAGCCTCGCCATCACCGCATCCCTCCTCCGCCATGACCCTCCCTCCTGGGCGAGGAGGGGCCCAGAAGCATGGGGCGGCTGAGCTCCCTGGAGCCCGCACGCTATTGGCGCTCCTCTTCCAAAGCTCGCCGGGAGGGGATCATTAGAGGGGAATCTCCCCAACTAGGAGGCGGCCTCTGCTCCAGCGGGGTTTGCCCTGAAATAGCTTCCACGGCGAATTCTTTGCTCTGCCTGCCTAGGCCTAGCGCAGAGGCCGGGGCCTGCCTGTGGGAGGGTGCCAGGGTGACACACCGGCCCAGGACACCCTCCTGGAGGCCGCCTGATAAGTGCGCAGCTGGAGTTGGGAGGCGGCTCTGTGGCGTTGAAAAGGGCCCGTCTGATCACTTCTACAGTGGTAAGAATTAATTTAAATATAGAGAAACTATTGAAAATGAATCTTCTGCAGAAAGGGTGCGTGAGGAAAGGGCATTTCCCATCTCCTCAGGGATTTCCTGCGTAAACAAATGCATCCGTTCAAGGGAGATCATGGAAACCACGTGACCCGGCATCAGGTGAGGAGGGGGGGGGGGGCTCTGGGCGGGCCTCTGCCGGAGCCCCGCCCGCTGGTCCCTCGCTGGATTATGGGCAGAGAACGAAGCACGGGGGACCTCCGATTCGACCCCCGCTTCTCCCAGCTCGGTCCTTACGTCGGGGTGCAGATGGCAAAGCCTGGGGTGGGGGATACCGTGCTGTTGGGTGAAATGCACTTCCTGCACTTGGGATTTGTCGCCTTGTCTTCCTTGAGGTGTGTGTGTGGAACCTCGTGAGCTGAGGCACCCGAAGAGCATTTCAGGAGGGGGGAGGGGAGACGGCTCAGGCCCCCCGAGTGGCCACGAAGCCAGCGGTGGTGGCCGCTCACCGCTCAGACCCTCTGCTGGGGGCCCCACGGGGACGGGCGAGGGCAGGACGGACCCTTTCCTCGGCGAGGCCTGGGCGTCAGGCCCAACAAGAGCCAGGATCCGTTTCGATTCCTTTGGTGTCTGCAGGTCATTACTGGGATTCTAGCTGCTGGTCCGAGGCCCGCCTGCCGGCCCGATCGTCTTCAGTCATTCTTGTCAAGGAGCGATCCTCTCAGCAAGGCCGGGCGCGGAATTGGAAAGGGGGGATGAAGAAGAAGAAAGCGGCTGGAGTGCTGGCCGGGATGGGGGCGCCCCAAAGGGCCCCCAGGAGCCCCGCTACGTCTGCGTGATTCCTGCCCGTCCCTGGCCCGAGAGGCTCCCGGGCCGGCCGTGGCCGAGACTGCTTAGCCGCTTGTCCTGCGCAGCAGCCACAGGAAGATGGGGACAAGATGTAAGTGGGGTCACCCTGGAATCTGGGGTACGTTGAAAACCCGGAAAAATGGGGCCTAAAAGAGGGAAAAGATCTCTCTGGGTCCCGCCGCCTCCCCCACGAGAATGGGGACTCCCCGAGAGCAGGGACGGCTCCGTTCTGTGTCTCGGTCCTGGGGAGAGGCCGCCTCAGTCCTCTGTGCTGTGCTCTGGCGAGTCTGCCCTGCGCTCCCCTGGGAGCGGGTCCGAGCCCCGAAGGTTCCCTCCGGCCCCGGTGGCCCCCTGACTCGGCCTCGGGCTGCGCAGAGCCCCTCGGAGGCAGCCTGTAAAATGAAATGTCTGTGCGCGTGACCGAAGGACGAGGCGCCGCTCCGGGGTTTTATGTGGAGCCATCGATCCAGAGAACGCGCTCGGCAGGCTTTACACCCGCCAGCGAGCGGAGTCGGGGCGTCCCGGCGGCTGAGGAATGGCTCGGCGCCGCCATTATCTCGGCCACGAACGCAAGAACGGAGCAGAGGAAGCCGGGCTAATGCCCTCCCTGCGAGCGCCCGCCGGGTGCTGCAGATAACACGTCATTTTTATGGGGGACTGAGAGCTCCTAATGTACTTGTCACGAGTTAGGGACTCGGCCGCTCCTCCTCGGAGAGAGGGTGGGGCGCGGGGGCGGGGGTGAACCTCTCATCTCGTATCTGGCTGGGAGAAAATGAGAACAAGGTGGGTTTCGGGGGAGTCCGAGACCTCCGGCCGCAGGTCAGTTTTCTCATGTTGAGGCCGCCATTGTAGTGCCCTTTTTAGGTGTGACTGATTTTTAGATGCTCTTCTTTAAAAGCCAGAACCAATCGGAGCCATTTCAGGAGGCCCCCAAATCAGGACTAAAAGGCCTCATCCAACCAGCCCGTCTCCCCAATACTTCTTCCCTACAAAAACATTTTTAGTGACGGGAATCTCACTACTACTCGCGGGTTGTGTCCTATTCACCGCTGACTCTTTCCTGCGTGTTTCCTGAGCCTACGTCTGCTCACGTGCCCCCGTGAGGCTCCTTTGGCCATGGCAGCCTCCCCGGTCCCACCACAGTACCTTTCCCTTGGCCGGTCGCCTTGTGATCTCGTGTTTTGCAAAGAACCCGCGACCCTGTGATTGTGAGCGGCGCGTGGGGCTCGGAGGACGGAGGCCCAAGCCGAGGCCCCCTGGCCCCCGAGGTGTCTGCTCTGTTTAAGCACTAGCTGGTGTCCCGGCAGAGCCCGCCGCTCGGAGCACCCACTGGGTGCCAGCGTGGAACTCCCCAGAAGGGAAGACCGGCTCAGCTCCGTAAACTCGGGAGCGGCTATCCAGAATGGTTCAGAATCCGATGTTTATTTAGAGCATCTAAAATGCGTTCTCCCATTTTTCTTCTATTTGTTTTTTTATTGACAATAGAATGTCTGGCAAGGCCGTCCCGACATCTGTTCTGACTGGCATCACCGTCGTCGTGTCATCGTTGTCGTGCTTATGCGTTGCTAGTGATAACCGGCCGCCTTCTCGGGGAGCCGGCGCCGAGAGAACAGGCTTCGGGAGGATCCTCGCCGTCGTGATTCCAAAGTCTCCGGAGCCTGGCCCTGCTCGGGAGGGAGGGAGGGAGACACACTCGCCCCGCTAAGCATTCACTTAGAGGGTAATGGAAAATGTGTTTTTCTATAAAATTCATGTTTATTCTTCGACACCTCCAAGATGTGTGCTGCAGCGTGGCACAAAACCGCCACTAAGTCATCTGTCCTCCAGAGAAGGCTCTTCCTGGAGGGGTTTCATAACTCTGGGGCTCTCCGTAGCAGGCCTAGGACAAGGCAGGGGCCTGCCAAGCCCCCAGAAGAGCGCATCCCTCCTGCAACGGCCCAGACTCTGAGAGAATCCGAGGGCCAAACACACACACATGAGTTTGTGGTCTGGGGTTTGAGTAGATCACTGGCCTCATTTGCCTACATTCCCCTTAGCTGAGCTCCCAGGTCCCCCTCACAGGGCCCGAGCGAGGCCTGACATGTGCCATGTCCACCAGCCGTGCACAGGGCAGAGGAGCCCCCAGCCAGGAAATAGACGGGAAAGGGGAGGCCGACTCCTCCGTGGTGGCCTGCATCAGGACCCGTGCAAAAGCAGGGCTCCGCGCAAGCCAGGGAAAAGGTCCCACCTTCGTGCGCCGGAGCCTATAGAATGCGGGAAATTTCTCGCTGACATTGATCCGATTTGAAACTTCATACTTTCTTAATTCAATCTGTTATTGACAGTAATATATTTTAACTCAAGAATGTGTTCATTCAGTGCATATTGACTCGGCTTGTTAAAATTTTCACAGTACACGTGAACATTGGATTTTCTGTCACAGTGACTTAAGACATGGGGACAGCAATGAAGGATTCCTGCCAGTCAATGAACTTTTGCTGGAACCCTACTTGAATGGTAATAATCTGCTCTTGTAATTGCTGTGGAAAAGAAAAAACCTCCAGAGATTTTACATCTAATCATTTATTTATAAATCTGTAGATAGCAGTCTGCCGAATGCGCGCCGGGGGTCAACGTGGTGCTCACAACCGTTGGCTGCTGTTTACATTTCCTAGTGATTTTTTTAGCGGGCGTCCCAGCCTACATGGTCCTGGGAGCACTGTGGTTCACTGGGTAGCTGTTCAGCACCTCATCGCAGTAGCCCAACTACTTCATTACGGAGCCTCCGCAGAGGCCGCTCCCCTCTGTATTTGCTGAAATGTGCATGTTTTTCCATCTCATTAATTCAGTCTACATACAATTAATTTTTGCCTATTAATAAACCCCTTGGTGTTAGTGACAGCTATCTAATAAACCACTGTAGCCGGTACGGAGCGAGAAAGGAGGGCCGGCGTCCTCACTCCTCTCCTCTCCTGCCTTGGGGGGGGAGGGGGGTGCACAGAGCTCTGTAAATGAACACGGCTGCCGAGGAGGTCCGCTCTGGCCCGGGCTTAGCCGCGGCTCGCCCGACTCTTGGAGGCCGTCCTCTGCGGGTCGAGCTCCAGGGAGGGCAGGCTGCTCTTCCCGGACTTTGTCCACGGCCCATGTGGGCATCCCCATGGCTTAAGCACGTCTCACATCTGAAGTCCCGGCCCATTCAGAGACGAGATGTTCATTCGCATGGCACAGGGTAGCTCCTGTAGAACGCGTCTGCTTGTCTACTTCCAGTTTCCCCAAAAGGGCAAACAGCGACCTACTATGGATGATAGAAAGGAAAAGCCGTAATGGGCCTTGAAAGTGAACCCGGGGCCCCTCATTGGGAAGTCTTCCGTGGGGCCAGCTGCAATTCAGCCCTCTTCTCCACCTCGAGACTGCCTAGCCTGGCCGCTGACACCCAGCCTGACCGGGATCCGCATCTTTGCTCTTTAGATCCAGAGAAGGGGCAGGAAACTTTCGGAGAATTCTCCTATCAGTGTTCTTAAATGGCAGTGACCAGCACGGAGTCAGCCAGAAGGTCCAGATTTCAGGGTCCTAAATGGGAGTGGGGTAGAGCTTGAATCCCAAGACAGAAAGCCGTCTCGGACGGTTAAGATACTGGGGAGCCCTAGGCCGTGTGGGCCTTGGGAAGCGCCCCCCAAAAGAAGTTTCTAAGGGGGAAGGCCCCCGCCGCCATCTTGCTCACTAGGTGTTTCCAGAAAAGTATGAATTTCCCAAACCTCACTATCATCTCAGCACTGGGAAAAAAGTCTATGTAAATAAGTCCTAATTATTATTTATTACTAGAAGGCTAATGAAGAAACCATTAGAGATAGCTTTTGATATGAGCACGTAAATCTTAGAGAAAGTGAAGGATATGCTATTTTAGTGATAAATTGTCTGCATATTAAGATGTTTCTTTGCTCTGTATTCAGAAGTAATTGAAAAAGAAGCCTTCGTGTTTACGTTCTTATTTATGTGCTGCTCGCTGTAGTTAATTATTCCCTGGTTTTGAGGGTTGGCCAATAAACCTTTCCTTCCTCCTCACCCTTGATTATTCTTAAGTTCAGGAAAATACACAGAGGCAGCTGGGCTATAGGAGCGTCTGTCCTTTATCTCCTACAACTCTTTAATGTCACAGATAAAGAAAACGACTCCTCTGCCTGCAAAAGTTTATTAAAAGACTCCATTAGATGTTGGGAACTCTTGCAAATGTGCCGTGGAGGGCCGGAGAAGGGGCTGTGGCAATGTCGGGGGGGGGGGGGGCGGCTGATGGCTAAGAGGGCGATGAGGAAACAAGTCGGGAGATGCTGGGCTGGGAAGGCTCTTGCGGCCACCCTTTGCCTGGTGCGGATGGGCACCCCACGAGGCCCCGATCCGATTGCTTCCCACTCTATTGGCCGCATCAGATCGTGACGCGCCTCCTCATCCTCCCTGATCTGCACTTCCTGGAGGCCAGGGATGGGCGTCCTTCTGCGGCCCTCCCAAGGCGCCTGCTGGATCCAGGTAGATGAGTGCGTGATCGCCGTGCCTGGGCCGGCCGCGGAGGACAGCCAGGCTGAGGGCCGGCCGGTCGTCCTCCCCAGCCTGCTGCAGATGGCTCTAAAGCCCGCGTGGCACGAGGCTGGGCTTCCTCGGAAGCACCAGCAGCTGCTCCTTGGGGTGCTCCGTGACTCAGACTGTCGAGGGGTCGCTCCCGTCTCGTGTGTGTGTCAAAGAGCTCCTTGGAAAAGGCCCGTCCGGGCTGGCTCCCAGCCCTGCCCGCCCGGCGACTCCAGGGTGGGAACTCGCGTCCTGGCAGGCCGGCCACGCTTTGGGAGGCCCGCCCGGGCGCCGGCAGACCTCGCGAACCAGGCACGGGGGGCCGAGAGACAGAAGGGTCGGCCGTGGGGAATGCTGAGGTTCCGGTCAGCGAGCGCCGGCCGAGGCGTGCGGACCTCAGACGCTCCTCCACACGTGAGGCAACGAGGCCCTGAGAACTTTGCGGGGGGGGGGGGTCATCCTCCCCGACCCCCTTCTCCTGGAAGTTTCTGGGTTCCCCCAAATGTCCTTTTGTCCGCACCCCGGGCCCTGCGTTGGGGCTCTGTTTCCCCCGAGCCTCGCACAGCGCCCGACCTCCTTTGGGCGTTCACTCCCAGGGCTTGAACAGATGGAGATTGCAACCCTGCGGGACAAGAGCCCCGGGGAGGAGGCCTGCCCAAAGGTGGGGGCGGACTCTTGCTGGGGAAGGGCAGAGAACGAGGGCTGTGGCGCCTCCCCTCTGGAAAGGGGGTTCAGTATCTTTGGGGAGCGCACCCCCAAGGGCACTTGCGAGTCTGCAAGACGCCGTCTCCCCGCCTCCTCGTCGGGTGACCTCGAGACTGAATTTGGGGTGCAAACAGATGGTCCCGACCCTTTGCCGATGGGGCCCCCACACCCCGCTGTCCTGTAGTCAGACTCCTCTCTGCTGCCTGGATGCCGAGATGTCACCGTAGAGAGTGCCAGAGAGCACCTGGAAGGAGGCGCCACATTCTTCTTCTTGCGGAACCGTGTGGCCCCTCCGTCTCTCCTCCCCTGGGGAAACAGCCAGCCCAAGAGTCCGGTTACAAAGCTCTCGGTCCACCGACCCTCCTGGCTGCCGACTGACAGCTCCCCTCACCATCGTATCGAGTTTTTTAAGCAAAGGGAAAAGGAAATACAAGGCTGAGCTCCCCAACGCGCCCGGAGTCGCTGGAGACTTGGGAGCGTGAATCTAATTGTCCAGGGAAGCACGGGGCCGGCCCCCCTCTTCTCTTCCCTCCCCTCGCGCCTCCATGCCTTGTATCTGTCCCTTTGGCCCTGATGCGCCAGGGTCCTGGCTTGGGAGGGAAGGCCCCGGACCATGGGCCGGACTGGACGCCTCTCGTGGTCAGAGGGAAGGAGGCTGAGGTCGGGATCGGAGCCAGGCCGCGAGCTCGGTTCCAGCGTGATGTCACCCTCTTCATTGAGCTTTCCCCCATGACAATGCCTGCTGAACACATCATGGGGTAGGTGGTTTGCGCCTTGCCAATATTAGCATTCTGGGAAAACGCTTTACTTTAATAGTGTGGGCTGTGTGTACGCACGCATGTGTGTGTGCGCTCGCACTCCAGTTAGGGTTGTTTTTATGACCGGGTCTCCTTGCCAGAAAACACATTTTAAGAGTTTCAATTCAAAATTAAATATGACCTCAGTGTTTTAAAATACAATTACATTAACTGTCCATTTAATAGTTGCTTAAGATTTTTTGGCCACTGACGTATAGTCAATATACTTGTGACTTATATTAAATACAGTATTTTCTGCTAAGGTAACCAGCTAACAGATTCCAGCTGCAGGAGCCCCAGTGAGGAGGGGAAGGGGTTCGAAGGCAGCAATGACATCCCAGCTTTCTCTCCTAGGCCGGGCCCTTCTGTGCACCCCTGCTCAAGTGTGGATGGGAGAACGTGTATTATTTATCTAGGAAAGTACAGGCCAGTGTACAAGGAAGCTACTTAAGGGGAGAAGGATTGATTAATGAGGGTGGTGGCAAGTTAATGGGTCGCCCCCGTTCCCTGCCCCGGTGTTGGTCAGTGGAGATGCTCCAGAGAAGCCTCGGGGACCGGGGGCCTTCGAGGTGGAAGGTG